>NC_073692.1:362582647-362607647 GCF_029784155.1 Uranotaenia lowii
TTGAAAAGAATCGGATAAGTAGTTTTCAAATGACGATGTGCACGGACTTTAAAAATGTGCTTTTGAGAAAAACGCGTTTGAAGTTTCTGCTCTTGCTTTCTTGCAGTATTAGATAGGAGGAGATAAAGGCCTATAACTTCTACAGTTTTGCTTCAATTGACTTGAAAATTTGACACAACATTCTTGAAATGTTATACAATAAAAAAAATAAAAAAATCGATTTTTTGAAAGTGTTAGACCCTACCCCTCCCTTAAAGATAAAAAAGCTTATACGTATCTGAAATTGAAATATAAATTTGAATTTAAAATTCTTTTTGTTTTTTTTATTTACAGCTGGTTTATTGAGAATTTTTAAACTTTATAAAGTCATATCAGATGTCTAATGCTAACTTAATTTATAAATCTAAAGCAGTGCTTTTTTCATTTGCGTTTACAAGAAATTTATGACTTATTGCAAATAAAAATTCAGTTTCTGAATCACAGCAAAGATTGTCTTTCACGAGTTTAATCACCCTCAATTTTCCATCATTCAAATATTAATTATAAACTTAAAATTAATAACCTATGTTATGAAATTCAAAAACAAAAATTTAAGTTTTATATCCGATTTAATTTAATTTTGTTTGAAATGTATCATATGAAACATTCCTATTACGCCATGGACCATGGAAAAAATGCAAGTACTGCCAAACATAAATCGAATGTAAAGTATTCGTAGTAAGAGTTTAAATTTTAAAAAATTTTCTCAAGATTTCTAAATTCAATCTAATGCGTTGAAACACAAGGTTCCAGCAACAAAAAATGAAAAGAAGAGATTACGTGTTATAACTTTTGCGTTCCCTATGGGTTTTTAGAGCCCAAAAGGAACAAAAAAGTATTTATTAAAGCTGTTTCAATATGAAAGAATTGGTGTTCGCGATAGAGATTCAAATCCATCTCCAGAACCCAAAATCTACATTTAAAACTATAACACAAGGAAACAAAATTCACATTTTCCGAGGAGCAAAGAATTTGAAAACTGATTTCGACTTATCTAGGAGCACTAAATGACAATTTGGATTTTTTTTAACAGCTCTTGTTTCCGGTATACGTTTTGAAAATAAAAGTTAAAAATTCATTGAAAAGATTTGTGCACTTTCCAGCAAAATGGTCAATATCCATGAAGATTGTGAGTAATTTACCATGACTTCTGGGAGACAAAAATTATAGAAGTAAGTATTTTCCCCCATTTTGTAAAATACGGGATTTTAAAAACATTTTGATCCAAAATCGATCTTGGATATTTTTATGATAATGAACAAATGAAAATGCTTTTTAGCGTTCAACAAAGTTGTGAAAAAAATGTTTTGTATCTTCGGAACAAGATTATCAAGAAAAAATCTGTATTGTTTTTGTCCGGGAATTGGGAATTGGTCCTCCCTATAATCTGTATCGTTGAATGAATAATGAAAATGGAAAGGATAATGAAAAGATTTAACACATGTTTTTTTTGTTCATGTAGGTTAGTTACTTTATCAATTATCATTGATCGATTTCCGTCTAAACTGCTAAGTTTTAAAATTACCAATTGCCAAAAAATAAGAAGTGAGAGAAAAAAATCTGACATAAAAATCGAGTTTGGGACGCAAAAATCTTCCAAAATCAGATTACCACTGTTTTAATTTTTCCCTTGTGAATTAAAACTATCCCGTTATCAGTCGACTATCTTTTCGGCAACAAGGCAATTTATCATGCTGAACAGTCGGAAGATCTTTTAGTGATTTTTGACTAAAACTACTGGATTTCAAGATCTACACCAATTATGTCGCCGATATTGCTTTCAGCTCATCTAACAACAATATTGAAATTTTAAGTTTAAATTTAGCTTAAGGTTTGATATTCTGAATCTGAAAGCTTAGCTATTTCAATTGGAAATGATTGAAGCTGTTCCCTTAAGAATAGTATTAATTTTCAGAACTAACCCTTCATTTCATAATTTTTTTTTTATAATTCAAAATCATTTAAAAAATTTGGAATTATGTGTAGGTACCTACATGAAGAATAAGAAAGAATTAATCACTTTTTTTTATAATGTTTTGTTGCATTTGTGACTATTTCATTCGTTTTAGTACAATAAAAATTGGATATTTTGTATGATAACTTTAAATTCATGAGCAAATCAATTAAAATTTAGTTCCAGAAGCTTCATAGTTCAGAAACTGATTTAGATAACCGTATTTTCCACATAATTTATATTTACATAAGTGCTGTTTTTATATATTAAGAAATTAAAAAAACAAAACAAAAATTCAACCCACCACCCAAAATGATTTTCCAAATGATCATTCTCAAATTATCATAAAAACGATTTGATTATAGAGTTGCTAGTATCATTGAGTGATTTTATTAATATGAATATTTCTATGTTATTAATCTTATCTTTTTCCAGGTCAATTCATTGAGATTTTCAAGTCTTGTGTTGTTTCTTCAGTTACTGAAGTTTAGTTTCATAATTTTTCTTAATTGTGAAAATTGTTTAAGGTACTTAACTTATTTGGATTCCATATCTGATTTTTCCAATGACAACTGATTCTGTGTTTTTAACATTTAATCTCTATTCTGATTTTAATTTAATTTAATTTTATTTTATTTTATTTTATTAAGGGCATCGAATTAAACTTTTTTTACATTTATTATAACAACTTGATAACATTTTTTTTTATCTGATGAGAATCATATTCGAAAAATCTCATGAAAAGGTTTTTTTTTGTGTTTCAAAGATATAGAATTGAATTTCACATTTGGTGCAATTTCTACTTTTTTTTCCTTGTTGGGTTCCTACCACTGCGACCAGATGTTAGATCTTTTGTGGTTTGTCCCCTGTTTAATGTGGCTAATCAAGATAGATCACTCTGATTGATTTCAACAGTGTCACTTTCTTGTTGTTTAGCATTTTCCCAATCTGGAAGAATGAAGTTGACAACCTTCTTGGAACTTATTCGGTTCTAGTAGGTTCCGATACCGGATTCCGAAGCGGTGGTCCGAATCCATCAGTTGGTGTTCGCACTTTAACCGGAGTGGTCGTCTTTTCTTAGCTGTGACGTTTCGTTTAGCCTTGAGTATACTATAGCTGAAGAATTACAGCTTAAATATCAAATTCCTTATCGCTAGAAGAGCATCTCTTAAAACCCCCTTTTAAAACCTTTGAAAACCTTCGGAATTCTCGAAAACTCCTAAAATGCAGTTATCTATTCAAATAATTCGTAGAAGCATTATTATTCACTTTTCACAGTAAATTTTTAAAAATAATCTTGTTTTTATTGAAATACTCAAGTGGTGCTATTCTTATTTCGCACCCCTTTTTCACATTTTTGGTCCTCAACGCCAATTGTTACGTCCAAAAAAAGTAAACTTATGCTTGATTTATCCGTTAAGCAATTCAGAACAAACTGTGGAAGAAAATTTTCGTAATTTTCAATCATTCATATTTTAACAAGCAAAACACATAGTGGTGCTATTCTTATTTCGCTCACTGTAGAACCAACTGGGTGAAATTTTTTTTGGACCTGGCAAATCTGAGCCGTCAGTTTTCGAAATCTTCCAGTTATTGAAATTGAAAATGAAATTAGTTTGTGGAAATCTTCTGGCAATGTACAAAGAGTCAAAGGATCATTGTGTGTACTTAAAATTCAAGACTGAAGAACAAAAGAAACAAACGTTGTCGCGGTTGACATCATCGATGGAGTTCTCTTACAATTCCAATATTTCGACAGTTGTGACCATTTCTGAAGCATCCACCGTCTTCAAGTACGTTCGAATTTTTCATTTACCACCGGAAATAGAGGATAAAGAGTTATCGGATGTCTTTTCAAAATTTGGAGTTATACAGAGAATGGTTAGAGAAAAATACAGCAGTGAAACTGGTGTGCGTGGACTCCATATGGAAATCAAGAACGAGATTCCAGCGACAGTGCACATGCGCAATTTACAAGCTCGCGTGTTCTATGAAGGCTTAGTAAATAGGTAAGTGTTTTGTTTGTGGGAGTAAAGAACACATCGAGGCGAATTGTCCCAAACGTATTACGGTGAATAGTAGGTTATCTCAGCAAGTTCCACGGTATGGTGATGTTTTTGCAGTCGTCAGTTACAGACGGCTGCAGATGCGCAGAATGTTGACAATGCTGTGCAGAGTCAATCAGCTGATATCCCATCAGTAGAGAGCTCGTGCAAACAGACCAACGAGGAGGTAAGCGAGGAGGCAGGAAGTGAGGTAATCAGTAATGGAAATAACTCAAAACATCGATCGGAGGTATCGGAAACATCGAATGATCTAGAGCCTGAGAAAAATGACACAGCGACTGAACAAATGGAGACTGCATATGCGAAAACGAACGTTGAGAGGACGAAACGTGGACGGAAGGAAGTTAAAACTTACAGTAGAAATGGTTTCGAAACATCCACAGAATCAGATTCAGGTTTCTCGACTGTTCCACCTTCTCCTAATTTCTTGGAGGCACAGACAGCACTTACTCGAGCTCGAGGCAGATCGGAATCTAAACAGCAAAAACAGCATAGAAAATCTTTCTCTCTCTGCTCAGTAGTTTGGAGTTATGTGAAGTAGATAAGATGTTGGCAATTTGAATAGTTGTATTGTTAAATGGAAATCAGTAAATATCGATCAGTTCTAGTTTTTAGATTTAAAAGATTTTTTTAATGGTTATAATTAAAATTAGCTTTAGTTATATGAAACAGGCAGTGTACCCAACTGTAGATGTAAAGTTTAGTTTAATAATAATAATAAAAAAAAAGATCCGTGAAGAATATGTCCTATCAAGAAATTTGGTTAGATTCAACCATTTTCACAATTTCAGACTTTAACATTGATTTTTTTTATAAAGTATTTGAACATTATGCATATAAACCTTTGGTAGGGAAATCCATGCTGTATTCCTCCCCTCGTTCCAGTATCTTTTGCGGTATTTACCACATGGTTGGCCTGGCCGTAGTGATAACTAAAAAGCAATAGTGTATCAGATATTGTTTATAAGAAAAATGCTTACTAGTTTCGACTATGTTGGTAAAAGGAGAAGAAGCAAAATATGTTCACATTTCCATATGTTTGGCATTTCTATATAGACACTATTGTGACTATCAGCTACCTTGACACTTGAGGCAAAATTTAAGTAAAATAGTTAAGAATTACTCATTCAATAAGGCATAGTTTTCTTTTAAGCATTGAACAAAAACATTTGAAAAGAATCGACTTTATATATCACTTATGTATATTGCTAAACGACACTTGTCTCACAGCCACTTCTGTCCGATATCACATCAAACTGATAAGAAACAGTTCCGTCACAAGTCTTCCTTTTTTCGTCTTTGCTTCGGATCATGATGAGTTGAATTAGAGCTTTTCATCGTTATTTCCGGTTCCGGATCATCGAAGTCGCTAACGGCAAACGGTTCCGATCGAATATTTCCAGTCGCCTGCCGTGACTTAGAACATCCTTCCTTAGGATCTTTCCGATTATTTCTGGAATCACCTGGTAGTTTCTCTTCAATTGCAAGAACGTCTAACGGTTCAGGGCTACGTTTATCCGAAAATTTCGATGCTTCCGCTGGCGTTAATGGTTGAAGATTCTTTTCCGGATCGAACATATCCTCCGACAGAGAACACCGGATCCTGCGTAACGTTTTAAATCGACCGGATTTCGACACCGAAACTCGTCGATCCCGTGATGGTTCGTGGCCACTAGCTTGATGTGTCATCCTTGACTGATAGGCTTTTCGGTGTGATTCGAGTTCGTAGATTCGTGAGATTGGCCTATCTTTTTTCGCGTACCTTTTGCCTACAAATTTTCTTCACCCGGATGCCACTTGAGAAGTTGGGGAGAGAGAAAAAAAACTAACTATCAACCACTTCACGAGTTCTGTGGTATCATACTGATAAGATGGGACAGAACGGAGAAAAATTGAAATTGCAAAATTTTAGAAATAATTCAAACATGAAAAAAGTATGCACAATTTTTAGGTGTTTTGCATTAATTTAAAATTTTTAAAGGTTTCCGTATCACAAATCACTTTGGCAACATTTTCATAGCATTTAATAGTCTTAGGTTAGGTTATTTCTGGTTAAATGAGATACAGTTGCGTTCTAAAAAGAATGGAACCGCGTGAAGCTACGCACTCACTTCCCAATTTGACAAGCTCTAATTTCTCTCTCGGTAGATATTTTTCCATGAAATTTTCACACGATCTAGTTCAACTATCCAACTAACGTTCTACAAAATTTGATGACTGTAAAAGGACTGGTAACAAAGAAACGACTATTTCCGTAAAAAAGGAAATTTCTAGTTGCTTCACTAAATCTGCTGTATCTTTGACAGTTTTCATTGAAAAATCTTGAAAATCATTTTACAGTCTTCAAATTTTGTAGAACGTTAGTTGGATAGTTGAACTAGATTGTGAGAAAATTTCATGGAAAAATATCAAGCCAGAGAGAAATGACAGCTTGTCAAAGTTGGAGGTGAGTGCGCAGCTTCACGCGATTTCATTCTTTTTTGAACGCAACTGTAAGTGTTATTTAAATTTAAAGAAACATTTGACGGAATAACTTTTTTTTGTCTATCTCATCGCTTTTCAGGGATTTTTTTTTTAAACAACATATTTATATTTTTAAACTGTATCTGGACACAGTATCTTCGAAAATTGTATCCCGAACAAAATTGTTATCAACTTGAATTAAACCTGAGTCCTACTTAATTTTTTTTTATTATTTTAAAGTAGGTACCTAAAGGGTGATACGGTCAAAATTTGGTCAAGGGAAAGCGCGTGTAAATCGGTGAAATCGTATATTTAAAAAAATAAATTAGATTTCTTTTTCAAGTTTAATTGAATTAGTATAAAATTCAGGAAAAATATTCAGTTAGACTTCCGCTTTTCCAAATCCGAATTGCCGGGCCTTACGCGTAACCCCTGCCATCAGATTTGGTACAGCCACCTGGTCCACCTTCTTCGCCGCAGAAAGCCAGTTTGCCTTGAACTGCTGTTCGTCCTTAGCAGTTTTTTTGGTCTTCTTTAGGTTCCGCTTGACAATAGCCCAGTTTTTCTCAATTGGGCGGAGCTCTGGCGTGTTGGGAGGGTTCTTGTTCTTGGGAACCACCTGCACGTTGTTAGCGGCCTACCACTCCATGGCCTTTTTACCGTAATGGCAAGATGCCAAATCCGGCCAAAACAGTACGGAACAACCGTGTTTCTTCAGGAAAGGCAGCAGACGTTTATTCAAACACTCTTTCACGTAAATTTCTTGGTTGACACTCCCGGAAGCTATGAAAATGCTGCTTTTCAAGCCACAGGTACAGATGGCTTGCCAAACCAGATATTTCTCCGCGAACTTTGACAGTTCCATGTGCTTGAAAATATCTGCTACTTTTCCCCTTCCTTTTGCCGTACAAAACTCCTGTCCCGAAAGCTGCTTGTAGTCGGCTTTGACGATGGTTTCGTCGTCCATTACCACGCAGTCAAACTTCGTCAGCATCGTCGTGTACAGCATCCGAGATCGCGCTTTGGCCGTCGTATTTTGTTCATCATCGCGATTTGGAGTCACTACCTTCTTGTAAGTCGATAGTCCGCCTCGATTTTTGGCTCGATGCACGGTTGCAGACGATACACCCAGCTTATTTGCGGCATCTCGGAGAGAGAGGTTAGGGTTTCGCTTGAAACTACCGGCAACTCTCTTTTCATCTCAGCGGCTTCCGGTTTTCGATTTTCCCCCGATCCAGACTTCCTGGCTGTCGACAATCGTTCCCTAAGCACTTTAATTACATTTGTAACGGTTGATTTGGCAATTTGCGATTTTGATACGGTGCTTTTCTTCTTTGGACGGCATTTTGACAACTGAAGATTGAATTCAAAAATCAAAATAGGAGCAACATTCTACACACACACACACTCACCTTCAAAATGAGGGGTGTTCAGGTTTTTTAAATGCAAAATTGAAAGAAATACGTCAAGTTGATATTGACCAAATTTTGACCGTATCACCCTTTATACGAAAGTGAATTATCTAGCTAGAGATTGTGAGATCTACGATTGTAAATCTCTAAGTCGATTCTTTACAAAAATAATGGTTTTGGAAACCTCTAACTAAAATTTGATTCCTAGACACTATTTATCTACCATCATTCATTTTTAGGTTATTCAAAGTACAAAAATCGAAAAACCATATTTCAGAAAAACATGCTGTAGATCAGCTATCTAATAGGGTTGCCCTACTTTGGACCATTCTAAGCGGTAGTTTTTATATATATCCATGTTTTTCTCACGTTTTTCAGAAAACCCTTTCATAGTTCTTCTCTGCAAATTTCGATGAGAATTTTCAACCTTGGTTTTGCCGTTATTGATAAATTTCCAAAGATATGTGTAATCAAAATTTCCTACTTTGAACCTACTGTTCCTATTTTGGTACTGGACTGGTACCCTTTATTGGACCCAGATCTAAATACATTTGAAATGTTTGAGTTTTCGAAAAAAAAACATAGATAAATTGATTTATTATTGAATTCTAAACACTTCAATTTCTGTTATAAATATCTCAAACACTTTCCTCATTAACACATTTGTCAGCAGCACAACAGTTAAAACTGTTTTGTGTTTACTTGTAGCTTATTTATCATAAGCTAACAAAAATGTTGGAAATGTTCAGTATAGGTTCTAAATTTTGCCTTTTTGGAAATTTGCACCTTAATTAATTAGTTAGTATTGAAAGTCTTCATGTCAGTGTCGTATCCTAAATAAACTCCGGGGATGACGATTCTGGTCAACCCGTTTTCTTTAAATTCGTTCGAAAATACAAATGCTGGGAAACATCTGGCTCGACTAGCTAACGAACTTGACGAACTCAGACGAGTTGTCATTTTTCTCTTTTCTTCTTGCGGTCAAATGTAGTCTGTCTCAACTACAACTAAAATTGTTTCTTTCAAAGCACTGATATAAATCATTGTTTGCTTTTCAAGACATTTGTTGGTATAAATTCATTTCATTGAATATTTATTTCTCTTATTTGCCATATTCTCCACAGTCAGGTCTGAAAATAGAACATTATGGTCCAAAGTGTCTCATTTTCGGACCCTTTACCAATATTCTTTAGATTTACAGTATTTTTTTAAGTTTTGTAAAAATTGCTACCTACTTTAGTTCGTATTCATCGCAGCGATGGTAGTTTCCCTTTAAATTTAGGTTTGGACTGTTAAATAAAGTGATTTATTCTTATTTATTTTGATTTCTTCAAAATCCTCCCATTTATCCAGCAATCTGTTTTACCACTGAAGCGAAAGTACATTTTTACAAACATTGAAAATATGATAAGAATTATGGCAAATAGCGGCACGATAGGATGAAGGAAGATTCATTGTTTGCATAACTGTGCCCTAAATTCAAGCTAACGAAATGAGTTATTTCTTATCCAAAATCAACTACTTGAAGATCATCAGTTATTTTGGCTTTGCGATAAAAGTTAGAGATGGGTTCTTTTTATTTTTTGTCTGCCTTTCTGAATTTCGAGGGAAAATATGGCATGAAAGACTAAAAGTTTGAGATTTACTTTATATCTTTTCAATCATAAGTCAAAACGTTATGCGGTCTTTAAAAAAGTTGCTGAGAAAGTTATGGTCTTGAATATTGAGAACTAAAAAATGATCTCCATTGATACCAGAAATTATTACAGGTCCTCTTTTGAATTTGGTTAACGATTTTTTTTCCAAACCATACATCTCTGAAACCCCAAACGTGATTTAGATCAAGAATAGTATACTAATTCAACAGTTTTTGTTTTTGATGTACGTATTTTTGTTTTTTAAGATATCACTGGCTAATTTTACTTCAAATTAACTTTCATTTCATCTTTTAACCGCCATAACAGCAAAACTAGAGCTCATACATGAAATCTGACACAACACCATATTTGAATTTTGAGACGTTAAATTCCTTCAAATTCATATTTGTGGAAGATTTGAAGAAATGTTAAGCGAATATTATTTTTGACAAAAGGGAATCATCATTTGTTTCCCTTTTATTTATTTAAAACGAAAAATTTTGGAACTCTTTCGATGGTTTGTAAAAAGATTTGAATCGTTTTCTGAGAATAGCTCGTTTTTGCACGAACAGATGCGAAGGTATTTTTCGTCATCACTTCCTTTTAAAAGTTTCATGGAGCTTAACAATTACAATTTTTTTCTGTACGTATTTTCGAAAAGATTTTTCACAATTTAAATTTGTTTTCTATAAACAGTGGTTATTTTTTATTTGGAAATCCGTATGAATTCATTGCGTTGAGATATTGAGCAAGGTTTAAAATCGTGAAAAATTCATAATTTCACAGATTTTTATCCAGATGTGTTTGTCAATGTTAAAGTTTAAATTCTTGATTCTTAAATTTTTTTACAGATTTAATCATTTTTTTTTAAGTTTAGTTTAAATACTTGTGGGATAGGCCTTCTAAGGCTGAATCATGGAAATCTTAAGACTTTGCTAATTGTCAAGTAAAATGACTCAATTTAATCGATGTTTGGCATGATTTGCCAATGATGTTTCTGAAAATAGCATCACAGATAACACAAGACACCAAAATTCATATTTTTTGGAGGTGCAAGGAATCTCAGAATTGATTTTGACGTATTCGGGGGTGCTGAATCCAAATATTCATTGAGAATTCAAACTAGAGCTGACAATCTAGTTTTCGGAATAACTTTAAAGAATAGGTCAAAATTTGTAATTAAATCTGTGTACTTATTTGACAAAACTGTAAAATTCAAATACTTATTCACTCGATAATCAACTTTCCCAAAGACCGTGAGTAATTTTGAATTCTAAGAAAAAAGTTATGGAAATTTTATTTCAGTTATTTTTTTTCCAAACCTGCGAAAAGCGGGAGCTTTGACAATAATTCAACGAAAAATTAAATAAAATTACACCTCAATATTTTTAAACTGAAAATCAAATCATTTTGCAGTCTTTAAACAAGTTGTTGAATGAGTTAAAATCTTTAACCCATTCGAGACGGAGGCCTTTTCACGACATCCGAACTCGTAGTACTTTACTCTTAGATAACTTTTATGTCGTTTTATTTTCATCAAAACCACTTCCCAATACATTTTGCCTAACATTTGCGGATTTCATTGGTTTAAGAATATTATTTTTCCGAGCAAAACAATGAAAGATTGTTCTGACAAAGGTATAAAAATTCCATTGCACACACGGTGTGCAATCGGTCTCGAATGGGTTAAATAACCAATATTCAATGATTTTCTGTGATGATGTCAGAATAAATTGTAATATTATTTTTTGGACTTTCTGTGAATTGTAGATTTCAATTTGTTGAAAGCGAGGTTTCTCTCATACAAGAATATCTTGGCAAAATCTGAGTCCTTGATTGAATGAAGAATAGTAAATTGATCCACAATCAGCTTTTGGTATTATGAAGGTTTATTAATTTATCAGTTATAAAAGATAGATTTTAGCCAAATTGATGAATTTTAAAATTTCAACACGTCGTATCACTTTAACCAGAAGTGATAGACAAAATTTGTAAAATGTTTTGAATTCAGGACGCCAAAATCTAACAAATTCAGTTATTGAAACATAGGCACCAAAAATGCTGTTTCCCTTTTGTTACAATCTTTTTGGGTTGAATCAAAGAATTGCAGATATTGTTTTTGTCGAAAAATTCTGAGTCTTGTTGATAAGATATCTAAAGGATGTCCACGATGAAATTGCCACACTATGAAATTGTTCTAACTTTTTAACCGTTGGGTAGAATTTAATGGAAATTTGGGTGGATTTATTTCATAGTGAATTGTTTACATCCTGCAAGTTTTACAGTCCTGTGATCAAAACTCACGGAAATGGAGTCCAAAGAACAGCTCGTGAGTGGTAAAATCTGGCGCATTCATCATGAGAACAAGGATCTCTCGCATCGTTCCATCGCTCAAACGTTGGGAATCGCGAATTCCACGGTGTCACGAAGTTTTGTCCAGAAGGCCAAAACTAAGGCTGGGCTTCGAACATTCAAGGTACAAAAGGCCCCTAATCGCGACGAGAAGCAGAACAAGTCCACCAAAACCCGTGCAAGGATTGTAACTCAACATGCTGACGAAAGTTGAATGCTGCATCATGGACAACGAAAAATATGTGAAGTCCGATTTCAAACAGAGCCCCGGCAACATGTTTTTCACGGCCATGGATAAGTTCAGCGTTTCGGAGCATGTCCGCACTCAGAAGATGTCCAAATTTGCGAATAATTTCCTGGTTTGGCAAGCCATCGGCACGTGCGGGAAGCAGAGTGCACCTTTCGTGACCCAGGACAGGATGAACGGACAGGTGTACATGAAAGAGTGCCTCCAGAAGCGCCTGCTTCCTCTCCTGAAGGCCCACAACGTCCCAACAATCTTCTGATCGGATTTGGCCTCATGCCACTATTCCAAGGACGTGCTGAAGGGGTATGCGGACAATAAGGTCAATTTTGTGCCGAAAACAACTATCCGGAGCTCCGCTCCATCGAGAAGTACTGAGCGATTATGAAGCAGCACCTTCTTAGACGACCTAAGGTAGTGAAGACAGTCGAGGAACTGAAGAAAAAAAAACGGTTGATTCACAGGTTTTGCAGAATCTTATGGCCGGGGATAAGGCCAAGGTGCGGGCATTTGCGTATGGACTGTAAATAAAATACGAATAAAATGGTAAAATGAAGTTTAATAGTTATTTTTCAATCGCTGAAAATATGATGGCAATCCGATGAAAACTCGAATTTTGCGAATCATTATTGTGTGTGGCAATTTGATCGTGTACACCCTTTACATAATGATTAAGTTTGAATTTTTGGTAGAATAATTTGAAATTCACATTTCACATTATGATCCTTTGATGATTATGATTCGCTTTTTATTTAGAGATGGAACAGAATGTTGTACTTACGAAGAATATATTCTAGTTGATGTAAGTGGCATAGTAGTAAATAACAAAAAAAAAAATACAAATTGCAGTGGAAAGAAAATGTACGTGGAGTGGAGTGAAATAACAATTCCAGAAAAATGTCTCAGAAGAAAAACAAACATCCTTAGAAAAGAGCCCAAGATGATATTTTGATAGAATGAAGTGATTGAACTGATCAAGACAAGATTGCCGTGGTGATGAAGAATGCTCTTCCAAATAACGCTGTGAAATAGGAAAAACGTGTTTTTTTTTCTTTACAATCACTTATCACTAAGTTAAAATGTCTTTTTTTCAACGAGGTACGGTATACACGGGGTATGTGTAATAGTAAAAGTAAGCTTCGGGGAACAAACAGTACCAAGTGTCGATTTTGCCTGATTGCTGGTGGCTCCAGAGAGTAAAAGTTTTTGATGAGAATATTACTACCTAACGAACTTTTCGGTTGTTTAAGAAAAAATTCACGAAAACACAAGCCTTTCTTCACGTCATTTTTATTGAAATTTTTGTTTTTGATTTCTTTCGGCGTTTTTTTTTGTTTTTTGATGTTCATGATACAATATTACATCATTACAATAATATACAATCAACAAATTATAACGGTTCCTGCATCTGCTCTTACTTCCTAGTGATTCATTCGATTTCCTTGCAGCTATCTGGTTTCTGTTCATGAAATTTCTTTCCCGTTCCCTAAACGTGTGTGTGCTTACATTTCTAGGTAAAGTAAAAAGATAAACTGCTTGATGCCTATTTATATAAACCGGTAGCTAGTGGGTAATATGAATTTCATATTCGCGCGCATTTGCCTCGAAATTTAGCTAGACTCTCCTTCGACACATTTCATTTTAATAATTTTTGTTTTGTTTGTTTTTTTTAATGTCTAATTATCTCAATTCGTTTCACTGGTTTCAGGTTTGGTGCCATTCTTTTCGGTTAGTTTCTCACGTTATTTTGTGTATTTGCTCACAATAAAAGCCCCGCGCCTTGCCTTCTTGCTTACTTGCCCATGCATTGTTTTGTCATATTAAATTTT
Source organism: Uranotaenia lowii (assembly GCF_029784155.1). Classification (NCBI taxonomy): domain Eukaryota; kingdom Metazoa; phylum Arthropoda; class Insecta; order Diptera; family Culicidae; genus Uranotaenia; species Uranotaenia lowii. The sequence continues at coordinate 362,596,644 of NC_073692.1, forward strand.
TGTTTTTTTAGTTGATTTTATAGAGTATATTTGCTCTATCGTTTTTTCTGGTTGTGTATGCTCTATGCCGCTACTTGCAATAAATACGGTTATAAAAATAGCGTCTGTTGAGTAATATTTTCACTTTTTTTTTGTTTGTATCTCACATTTTTCGCATCGATTTTCCCTAATTTCTCATTGTATATTGTATGTATGATGGGTCTCACTTAGGGATGTTTCTTGACTTATCCGGATCTGGAAGGATTTTTATGGTTCAGAATTTATGTGATTTTCGTTTATTTTATCTATTGGGCTACTCTTCGGTTATTTGCTTCTTCAAAAAGATTGATTGTACAAATGGACCAACACACATTAAATTGTATTTTCATTTTTGTGTCCCTCTCACTTACGGCTTTTAAAGTTTTTCGTTTCATCATTCCTATCCCCTTTGGTACTGAATCGTACTCATCACCACTAAGCGAATAGACAAGGTTTAAATAGCTTTACTGAGATTCATATGTTCAGCTAATGATTATGCGCGACGGAAATTTACACTCTTCTCTACGCAAATGATCAATATTAGGGCCAAAAAGCGTAGGCAAATCAAGGCAACGTTCAGGTTCTAGCGATTTGTATTTTGTTTTGCTCAAGAAAAAGCTTTAACGATTTTGTTCTTCTGTCATCATTTTTTTCAGATCAACAAATCAATTACGAGAACATCGAACTGTCATCTGCTTTGACATTAATTATAAACTAATTTATTGAAAATCATATAACTAGTGCCATGCGTCGTTCAATTCCTTTCGAAAACTTCAATTTGACATCTTTTTCCTGTACTATCTCTCATTGCAAATTTTCACTTTTTTTCAAGATTTTGGAACGAAACATCGATTTTTGCTATTTATTTAAAGTTTTTTTTCTGTTTGTCATTTAAGGTTCGGCTCGATTATTATAAGAGTTTGATCACACACGCAAGGCATTTATATGGTAGTACAGTTTATTTTGTTCAATATTTTTACAATATTTTTCATTTGGTTTGATTCACAATACTTTTTTTCGTGTGTTGTATATCGAAACTCAGCTAAGCGGAAGTTTGGAGTTTACGTGACTGTGTCTGTATATTTTTTCGAATAGGATTTCCCTTTCTCGATATACGTTGTGTAAATTTGGTTTATCTCTATTCTAAACCATTTAGAGAGGATGTTTTTATTGACAAAAAATCAAAGCAGAACATTCTTAGAACTTGCGAACAGTTTTGCGACGAAATTGTTAAAAAAAATTCCAAAAAGCCATCTAAAATACTTAAAATTGAAATGTGAAGCCTGAATCGAAATAGATACAACTTTTTTAAAACTTGAAACAGGTTAACATTATCTTGTTTTCAAATCAGAACGAGAAGTGTCATTCAAATGTTAGGAAAAAAAATCATAATTCGGGATAAATTTTGATCCAGAACATAAATTTCATTTCACTTTCAGATCTGGAATTCACAATTAAGATTCAGAATTCAGATTCAGAATACAGATTCAGAATTCAGATTCAGAATTCAGATTCAGAATTCAGATTCAGAATTCAGATTCAGAATTCAGATTCAGAATTCAGATTCAGAATTCAGATTCAGAATTCAGATTCAGAATTCAGATTCAGAATTCAGATTCAGAATTCAGATTCAGAATTCAGATTCAGAATTCAGATTCAGAATTCAGATTCAGAATTCAGACTCAGAATTCAGAATCAGATTCAGATTCAGAATTCAGATTAAGAATTCAGATTCAGAATTCAGATTCAGAATTCAGATTCAGAATTCAGATTCAGAATTCAGATTCAGAATTTAGATTCAGAATTCAGATTCAGAATTCAGATTCAGAATTCAGATTCAGAATTCAGATTCAGAATTCAGATTCAGAATTCAGATTCAGAATTCAGATTCAGAATTCAGATTCAGAATTCAGATTCAGAATTCAGATTCAGAATTCAGATTCAGAATTCAGATTCAGAATTCAGATTCAGAATTCAGATTCAGAATTCAGATTCAGAATTCAGATTCAGAATTCAGATTCAGAATTCAGATTCAGAATTCAGATTCAGAATTCAGATTCAGAATTCAGATTCAGAATTCAGATTCAGAATTCAGATTCAGAATTCAGATTCAGAATTCAGATTCAGAATTCAGATTCAGAATTCAGATTCAGAATTCAGATTCAGAATTCAGATTCAGAATTCAGATTCAGAATTCAGATTCAGAATTCAGATTCAGAATTCAGATTCAGAATTCAGATTCAGAATTCAGATTCAGAATTCAGATTCAGAATTCAGATTCAGAATTCAGATTCAGAATTCAGATTCAGAATTCAGATTCAGAATTCAGATTCAGAATTCAGATTCAGAATTCAGATTCAGAATTCAGATTCAGAATTCAGATTCAGAATTCAGATTCAGAATTCAGATTCAGAATTCAGATTCAGAATTCAGATTCAGAATTCAGATTCAGAATTCAGATTCAGAATTCAGATTCAGAATTCAGATTCAGAATTCAGATTCAGAATTCAGATTCAGAATTCAGATTCAGAATTCAGATTCAGAATTCAGATTCAGAATTCAGATTCAGAATTCAGATTCAGAATTCAGATTCAGAATTCAGATTCAGAATTCAGATTCAGAATTCAGATTCAGAATTCAGATTCAGAATTCAGATTCAGAATTCAGATTCAGAATTCAGATTCAGAATTCAGATTCAGAATTCAGATTCAGAATTCAGATTCAGAATTCAGATTCAGAATTCAGATTCAGAATTCAGATTCAGAAATCAGATTCAGAATTCAGATTCAGAATTCAGATTCAGAATTCAGATTCAGAATTCAGATTCAGAATTCAGATTCAGAATTCAGATTCAGAATTCAGATTCAGAATTCAGATTCAGAATTCAGATTCAGAATTCAGATTCAGAATTCAGATTCAGAATTCAGATTCAGAATTCAGATTCAGAATTCAGATTCAGAATTCAGATTCAGAATTCAGATTCAGAATTCAGATTCAGAATTCAGATTCAGAATTCAGATTCAGAATCCAGATTCAGAATTCAGATTCAGAATTCAGATTCAGAATTCAGATTCAGAATTCAGATTCAGAATTCAGATTCAGAATTCAGATTCAGAATTCAGATTCAGAATTCAGATTCAGAATTCAGAATTCAGATTCAGAATTCAGATTCAGAATTCAGATTCAGAATTCAGATTCAGAATTCAGATTCAGAATTCAGATTCAGAATTCAGATTCAGAATTCAGATTCAGAATTCAGATTCAGAATTCAGATTCAGAATTCAGATTCAGAATTCAGATTCAGAATTCAGATTCAGAATTCAGATTCAGAATTCAGATTCAGAATTCAGATTCAGAATTCAGATTCAGAATTCAGATTCAGAATTCAGATTCAGAATTCAGATTCAGAATTCAGATTCAGAATTCAGATTCAGAATTCAGATTCAGAATTCAGATTCAGAATTCAGATTCAGAATTCAGATTCAGAATTCAGATTCAGAATTCAGATTCAGAATTCAGATTCAGAATTCAGATTCAGAATTCAGATTCAGAATTCAGATTCAGAATTCAGATTCAGAATTCAGATTCAGAATTCAGATTCAGAATTCAGACTCAGAATTCAGACTCAGAATTCAGAATCAGATTCAGATTCAGAATTCAGATTAAGAATTCAGATTCAGAATTCAGATTCAGAATTCAGATTCAGAATTCAGATTCAGAATTCAGATTCAGAATTCAGATTCAGAATTCAGATTCAGAATTCAGATTCAGAATTCAGATTCAGAATTCAGATTCAGAATTCAGATTCAGAATTCAGATTCAGAATTCAGATTCAGAATTCAGATTCAGAATTCAGATTCAGAATTCAGATTCAGAATTCAGATTCAGAATTCAGATTCAGAATTCAGATTCAGAATTCAGATTCAGAATTCAGATTCAGAATTCAGATTCAGAATTCAGATTCAGAATTCAGATTCAGAATTCAGATTCAGAATTCAGATTCAGAATTCAGATTCAGAATTCAGATTCAGAATTCAGATTCAGAATTCAGATTCAGAATTCAGATTCAGAATTCAGATTCAGAATTCAGATTCAGAATTCAGATTCAGAATTCAGATTCAGAATTCAGATTCAGAATTCAGATTCAGAATTCAGATTCAGAATTCAGATTCAGAATTCAGATTCAGAATTCAGATTCAGAATTCAGATTCAGAATTCAGATTCAGAATTCAGATTCAGAATTCAGATTCAGAATTCAGATTCAGAATTCAGATTCAGAATTCAGATTCAGAATTCAGATTCAGAATTCAGATTCAGAATTCAGATTCAGAATTCAGATTCAGAATTCAGATTCAGAATTCAGATTCAGAATTCAGATTCAGAATTCAGATTCAGAATTCAGATTCAGAATTCAGATTCAGAATTCAGATTCAGAATTCAGATTCAGAATTCAGATTCAGAATTCAGATTCAGAATTCAGATTCAGAATTCAGATTCAGAATTCAGATTCAGAATTCAGATTCAGAATTCAGATTCAGAATTCAGATTCAGAATTCAGATTCAGAATTCAGATTCAGAATTCAGATTCAGAATTCAGATTCAGAATTCAGATTCTGTAAATTTATTTTTCGGCATATCGGTGAAAAGTAGTTATGAAATTGATAAAGATGGATAGAGAAGTGAGAAGAAAATTTACAGATGTTGAAAAGAGCGAAAGAGCATTTTTGCGAGGAAACTTATTAACGTACACCATACTTTACCCTGCAACATTTCATTATTTAGGAGAAGTAGTACCGGGATAGAGGTGGCACTACCTTAACCTATACAATGAAATCTGGTTGGTCCGAAGTCTACATGTGGTGAACACGTATACTCCGGACGGGCTCTATCCATCTTTATCAATTTCATAACTACTTTTCACCGATATGCCGAAAAATAAATTTACAAAATTAATTAACGGTGGTTAACTTATCTTAGAATTCAGATTCAGAATTCAGATTCAGAATTCAGATTCAGAATTCAGATTCAGAATTCAGATTCAGAATTCAGATTCAGAATTCAGATTCAGAATTCAGATTCAGAATTCAGATTCAGAATTCAGATTCAGAATTCAGATTCAGAATTCAGATTCAGAATTCAGATTCAGAATTCAGATTCAGAATTCAGATTCAGAATTCAGATTCAGAATTCAGATTCAGAATTCAGATTCAGAATTCAGATTCAGAATTCAGATTCAGAATTCAGATTCAGAATTCAGATTCAGAATTCAGATTCAGAATCCAGATTCAGAATTCAGATTCAGAATTCAGATTCAGAATTCAGATTCAGAATTCAGATTCAGAATTCAGATTCAGAATTCAGATTCAGAATTCAGATTCAGAATTCAGATTCAGAATTCAGATTCAGAATTCAGAATTCAGATTCAGTATCCAGATTCAGAATTCAGATTCAGAATCCAGATTCAGAATTCAGATTCAGAATTCAGATTCAGAATTCAGATTCAGAATTCAGATTCAGAATTCAGATTCAGAATTCAGATTCAGAATTCAGATTCAGAATTCAGATTCAGAATTCAGATTCAGAGTTCAGATTCAGAATTCAGATTCAGAATTCAGATTCAGAATTCAGATTCAGAATTCAGATTCAGAATTCAGATTCAGAATTCAGATTCAGAATTCAGATTCAGAATTCAGATTCAGAATTCAGAATTCAGATTCAGTATCCAGATTCAGAATTCAGATTCAGAATCCAGATTCAGAATTCAGATTCAGAATTCAGATTCAGAATTCAGATTCAGAATTCAGATTCAGAATTCAGATTCAGAATTCAGATTCAGAATTCAGATTCAGAATTCAGATTCAGAATTCAGATTCAGAATTCAGATTCAGAGTTCAGATTCAGAATTCAGATTCAGAATTCAGATTCAGAATTCAGATTCAGAATTCAGATTCAGAATTCAGATTCAGAATTCAGATTCAGAACTCAGATTCAGAATTCAGATTCAGAATTCAGATTCAGAATTCAGATTCAGAATTCAGATTCAGAATTCAGATTCAGAATTCAGATTCAGAATTCAGATTCAGAATTCAGATTCAGAATTCAGATTCAGAATTCAGATTCAGAATTCAGATTCAGAATTCAGATTCAGAATTCAGATTCAGAATTCAGATTCAGAATTCAGATTCAGAATTCAGATTCAGAATTCAGATTCAGAATTCAGATTCAGAATTCAGATTCAGAATTCAGATTCAGAATTCAGATTCAGAATTCAGATTCAGAATTCAGATTCAGAATTCAGATTCAGAATTCAGATTCAGAATTCAGATTCAGAATTCAGATTCAGAATTCAGATTCAGAATTCAGATTCAGAATCCAGATTCAGAATTCAGATTCAGAATTCAGATTCAGAATTCAGATTCAGAATTCAGATTCAGAATTCAGATTCAGAATTCAGATTCAGAATTCAGATTCAGAATTCAGATTCAGAATTCAGATTCAGAATTCAGATTCAGAATTCAGATTCAGAATTCAGATTCAGAATTCAGATTCAGAATTCAGATTCAGAATTCAGATTCAGAATTCAGATTCAGAATTCAGATTCAGAATTCAGATTCAGAATTCAGATTCAGAATTCAGATTCAGAATTCAGATTCAGAATTCAGATTCAGAATTCAGATTCAGAATTCAGATTCAGAATTCAGATTCAGAATTCAGATTCAGAATTCAGATTCAGAATTCAGATTCAGAATTCAGATTCAGAATTCAGATTCAGAATTCAGATTCAGAATTCAGATTCAGAATTCAGATTCAGAATTCAGATTCAGAATTCAGATTCAGAATTCAGATTCAGAATTCAGATTCAGAATTCAGATTCAGAATCCAGATTCAGAATTCAGATTCAGAATTCAGATTCAGAATTCAGATTCAGAATTCAGATTCAGAATTCAGATTCAGAATTCAGATTCAGAATTCAGATTCAGAATTCAGATTCAGAATTCAGATTCAGAATTCAGATTCAGAATTCAGATTCAGAATTCAGATTCAGAATTCAGAATTCAGATTCAGTATCCAGATTCAGAATTCAGATTCAGAATTCAGATTCAGAATTCAGATTCAGAATTCAGATTCAGAATTCAGATTCAGAATTCAGATTCAGAATTCAGATTCAGAATTCAGATTCAGAGTTCAGATTCAGAATTCAGATTCAGAATTCAGATTCAGAATTCAGATTCAGAATTCAGATTCAGAATTCAGATTCAGAATTCAGATTCAGAACTCAGATTCAGAATTCAGATTCAGAATTCAGATTCAGAATTCAGATTCAGAATTCAGATTCAGAATTCAGATTCAGAATTCAGATTCAGAATTCAGATTCAGAATTCAGATTCAGAATTCAGATTCAGAATTCAGATTCAGAATTCAGATTCAGAATTCAGATTCAGAATTTAGATTCAGAATTTAGATTCAGAATTCAGATTCAGAATTCAGATTCAGAATTCAGATTCAGAATTCAGATTCAGAATTCAGATTCAGAATTCAGATTCAGAATTCAGATTCAGAATTCAGATTCAGAATTCAGATTCAGAATTCAGATTCAGAATTCAGATTCAGAATTCAGATTCAGAATTCAGATTCAGAATTCAGATTTCAAGTAAGGTGGTTAGAATTTTGATTCATAAGTTAGATCCTGATTCAAAATTTAAAATTGATTATTCTTATATTTGAAATAAAAAATCAGAACTCAGTTACGAAACTTTAATTTTGAATTCACATTGATGCATTGAAAAAATTAGCTATTGAAAACTCCGAGCATTTGATCTGATTTTTAAATCAAATTTTCATGCAAAATTAATGTGAAATTGATTTATATGTTTGTTTTTTTTTTTTAAATGACTTTGTTCTCCAAAGATGTTTGTTGGTGGAATGTACTCATTAAAGATCAACTCAATTTTAAAAATAGCCAATTCGAAGCGCGCGAATTTCCTTAACCTTTCCTTTTTTTATGTTTTAAATAATAACTTACAATACATTGGATAGAGACATATCTAGCGAAAACTATATGTACACAATTGAAAAAATATTTGACATCTCAACGATATTTCCAATCGACTTATACTGTAGAAAGAGACTAAGTGTGAGATACTTAGAGAGAGTGATAGAGATTATACTCAAAATTTTACCAACTAGTTACAAATACAATTATAAATTATTAATTACTCCTCACTTGATTTTTTCGGCTTCGGGTTCTTTCTTTTTTACTTCGTTTTGTTTGGCTCGCTGCTAGTTGCAAGTTGAAATAATAATAACGTTATAATGCTAATTGATCGATTAATTTATCTTTCCTTTCACTAGATTCCTATATACTTTTCTTCTTAAGATTAAGATTAGCTTAACTAATTCGTTTGAATCTCTACAAAGGTTCGCACTGAAAGATCTGTTATTAAAAAAAACAAAATATTTTAACTTTATACAATTTTTCGCTCATCGGAAGCGATTTTCAATTGAAGAATCCGGAACAAGCTCAGACAAGAATACTCAAATAAGTGTGACGAAGCTCCCCAAAGTCCAACTCTGGGTACTTTGTACTCACACACAGCGCACTTGCTCGATCCATAAACATTCTTAATAAGCCCCGGCCCGGGTTTTTGAGGAACAACAAAAATGATTGCAAGAAATTACGAAAGTAAAAACCTATTCAACGATATCGATCCGCTCATCAGCTAGGCTCTAAATCCTATGCGACACCAGCCCTGTCAGAAGTGCAAATATCAGCAATCCGGACCACCACCGATGACACACCATCGTGGCGGAACTGTTGCCATTTTTGTTTCCTCCACTGCCACCTCCAATACTAGATAAGCTGATGCTGCTTTCCGGTTTGTCGATGCTCCGGCTGCTGGCCACCTGTTCCCGGCTGGCCGAGGACCGGTCGATTTCGTTGCTCATGCCATCGTCGCCATCTTCGAGGTCCATATCTATCCGGGGATGCAGGTCAAGTGGGGTGTTGGCAATTGGCACCGGTTCCTTCATGGTGGTCGTCGCTTCCGTCGTCGAAGTTGTCGTGGTTGTGGTCGTTGTGGTTGTCGTCGTTGGGACCAGGGTTCCGTTTTCGATCCAGTAGATCGGGCTGAACTCGATCTTGACGTCCTCCATGTCTTTGCTGAGCATCTATGGAAGGAAAAAAAATGAAGTAAAGTATAAACTGCATATTATTGTATTTTATTATTTTAAGATCGGCCCTAAAGTGTAGATAACAAACATATATTATCCTGGATAAATTAAGAAATAGGAGCTGTAATCCATCCATCCATCCATCCCTGTTAACCCTCATCGGTCCCTGAAATTTTTAACCCGTTACAGTCCCTGGAGTGTCAATTTGACACTCCTGACTAAAACCAATATATCTCTCTTGTTTCCCAATCAATTTTTACAAAATGTATAGTTTTGGAAACCTCCTAAAAATATAAAAATGTACCAAATTACGTCAACTTTTCAATCTTATTTTTCGAAATTTATGTATCTGGCCTGACATAATTAATTTTGATGGTTCATTGATTGAAAAGTACGGTTTATACGCAACTTTTTTACATTTTTTGTGGTCATGATATTAAAAAAAATCAAAAACTTATATCCTTGTGCGCAACGTTTACTTCTAACTTCAGCTTTGTTGGACACTAAGTGAATTTTTTTTTGAGGATTCCGTAGCTGTTCTTCATCAATCTTTTTTCCGAAGCATGTTTTTTTCGGAATTTTGTTCTTAGACTTTGAATAACGGAAAATGGAAATGTTGTAGGTGAATATGATCTGAAAAACATATTTGAGTTACATTACGATGTTTCCAAAAGTATAAATTTTGTAAAAAATCGGTTGAGAAACAAGAGAGATAAACCGGTTTTAAGCGAGGAGTGTCAAATATAATAATGGGTCGGAATAAGGTTAATGGGTCCTGTTGTAGGACCCCGGTGTAAGAAAGGCGAATTTAAGTGAAAGCTAAGCTACACTCATCTTGTGTTAAGCTTTTCGTACTTCTACCTTGCTGTAAAGCTTGCTTAATTTAGGAATGGAACAAACTTTTGCTCATATTGTGGCGCTCCTGGTGGAAGAATTTGGACGTTTTCGGCGCCCACGTGTCACGTATGTTTTTTTGACATTCCGCAAATCGTCTGTACTTTGTAAACAATCAACATGGAGGCCGGAAGAAGAGAAAAAAATCTGCACAGTTTTTTTTTTAGAAAATCCGTTGTTGTCTGTATCTAGGCTAGTCTGCCGCCGATCGTGGCCTAGAGGATAGCGTTCATGTCTTCTAAGCCATAGTTCATGAGATCGAATCTCAATCACGGCACACATAGTACTCTTTCTGTTGTCTGGTGGTTTTTTAGCATTTGTGAGATGCTAGCCATCATATCCTTGAAAGATGTACGCCTTAGAGCTAAGTTAATTAGCTCTCTTCAAAGAAACATGAAAACTTCGTTCAATGGTTGGTTAAAATCGGTTTCAACTGGTTTCTGTCAACTGGAAGATGTTCAACGAGCCAATGTTTTGGTTGAAAATAGTCAGGTCGTTGATCAATGGAGCAAATAGAAACTAGTCGAAACCAATCCAGCTCGGCAGCAGGATTCGTTTCGACCTGGAAGAAATCGGTCGAAGTTAGTTGGAAAGAGACAGGTGATAAACTATCAATCCATTTCTACTTGTTTCGACCCGTTTCGACCAGACTTCATTGAACAGACTAGAAGTTTCACTGAGATCCTATATGTGTGTGTTTAGCTAAACAGCTGAAATTGCCCAGAAATACCGTATGGCGCGTTATCAAACGGTATTAGGAAATATTGACGACTATTCGAAAGCCTCAAGCCAATTGTCGGTTGGAACTGTCGACCGGAAACTGCGTGGTAAGATTTTTAAGACGATTAAGAGGAATTTCAATCTGTCGAACCGTGAGGCCAAAATCCGTGCTCGGAAACTATACGGCCAGGTGCTGACCAA